>NC_057806.1:162060904-162070374 GCF_018294505.1 Triticum aestivum
CGGGCTTCGTCGGGAGGCGGACGGGCGGCGGGCGTTGTCGGGAGGTGGACGGGAGGCGGGGAGATCCGACGGGCTGCGAGGGCTCGCTGCGGGCCGAGCGGGCCAACATGGCTGCGGGTGGCGGCCCCCGGTTGGCTGCGGGCGGCGGCGGAGATGTGTCCGGCGCAGACCGGACACGTCCGGCGTGCGGATGGATAAAGGACTAGGGTTAGGAGTGGAATGACCCGAAAATTTTGGGGAAGATGCTATTTTATAGGTAGGAGGAGCTAGGAGGCTCCAAATTGAGCACGGTTTTCGGCCACGCGATCGTGATCGAACACTCTAGATGATGGAAAGGTTTTTGGTGGGTTTTGGGCCAAATTGGAAGGGTGTTGGGCTGCAACATGAACGAGGCCTTTTCGGTCCCTCGGTTAACCATTGGAGTATCAAACGAAGTCCAAATGGCGCGAAACGTGACAGGCGGTCTACCGGTAGTGAACCAAGGCCGCATGACAAGTCTCGGTCCAATCCGGAAATGTTTAACCCCCACACACGAAAAGAGGTAGAAAGGACCACCGGAGGAGATAGGAGCGCTGGAATGCAAAACGGACAACGGGGAAAATGCTCGAATGCATGAGACAAACACGTATGCAAATGCAATGCACATGATGACATGACATGAGATGCATGACAAAGGCAACAACACACACGGAGACAAAAACCCGAACCCGAGGAAAATAAAATAACTTAGTGCCGAAAACATTAAGAGTTGGGATACAGATAAGGTAAATTACATCTGGGGTGTTACAACACTCCACCACTACGAAAGGATCTCGTCCCGAGAGCTAGGACTGGAAAAACGCCGTGTACTCGAAACGGAGGTGATCCTCGCGTTCCCAGGTGGCTTCATGGTCGGAATCGTGTGACCACTTGACTTTGAGGAATTTGATTGATTTATTGCGAGGCTTGCACTCAGTTTCTTCAAGGATAGCAATGGGGTGCTCACGATAAGAAAGGTCTTCTTGGAGATCAATGTCTTTGAAGTTGACGGTGCAGTCAGGGGTCTTGAAGCACTTGCGGAGCTAAGAGACATGGAACACATCGTGCATGTTTGCAAAGTTGGAGGGAAGCTCGAGTTGATAGGCGAGATCGCCTCTCTTGCTGACGATCTTGAAAGGACCCAAGTATCTAGGGGCAAGCTTCCCTTTGATACCGAAGTGACGAGTACCTTTCATTGGGGATGCGCGGAGGAAAACATGGTCTCCGATCTCGAAAGCCAAATCACGATGCTTACTATCATAGTAGCTCTTCTGTCGCGATTGCGCTGCTTTGAGGTTATCACGAATGACTTTGCACATCTCTTCTGCCTCTGTGATCAAGTCATTTCCAAGAAGTTGACGGTCACCCGTCTCTGACCAGTTGAGAGGAGTACGGCACTTCCTGCCATAGAGAATTTCAAATGGGGCCTTGCCCGAACTTGCTTGAAAACTGTTGTTGTAGGAGAACTCGGCATATGGAAGACAATCTTCCCACTTCATATCGAAAGAGATAACGCAAGCCCTAAGCATATCTTCAAGAATTTGATTGACACGCTCGACTTGGACGCTAATTTGAGGATGAAAAGCTGTGCTGAAACGGATGTTGGTGCCCATGGCCTTCTGAAAAGAATCCCAAAACTTGGAGGTAAAGATGATGCCATGGTCTGAAGAGATCAACTGTGGAATGTCGTGCAGAGAGACAATCCGAGAGGTATACAGCTCCGCCAATTGAGCTACAGTGATAGACTCTTTGATAGGTAGGAAATGAGCCACTTTAGTGAGTTTGTCGATGACAACGAATATATCATCATTGCCACGCTTGGACTTTGGAAATCCCGTCACGAAGTCCATCTCAATGTGGTCAAACTTCCATTCTGGAATGTCAAGAGGTTGGAGGAGACCAGCTGGTCGTTGGTGTTCTGCCTTCACTCTTTTGCAGACATCACATTCATTCACGAACTGAGCAATCTCGCGCTTCATTCGAGTCCACCAATACGCCTGCTTGAGGTCCTGGTACATCTTCGTACTTCCAGGGTGGATAGAGAGGAGTGAATTGTGAGCCTCATTCATAATGACTTTACGAAGGTCACCCTTAGGCACAACAATGCGATCCTCGAAGAAGAGAGTATCCTTGTCATCAAGGCGATAACACTAGTACTTGGGTTGACTCTTGGCAATCCCAATCTTCACCTTCTTCACCATAGCATCAAGAAGTTGAGCCTCATGAATCTGATCTTCCAAAGTAGGAGAGACTTGAAGGTTGGCGAGGAAACCTTGAGGAACAACTTGCAGATTGAGTTTGCGGAAAGCTTCACAAAGCTTGGGTTGGTAAGGCTTGAGAATCAAATTGTTGTAGTAAGCCTTTCTGCTCAAAGCGTCAGCAATTACATTGGCCTTGCCTAGAGTATATTCGATACTCAGATTATACTCTTGAATCATTTTGACCCAACGAGTCTGCCTGAGGTTGAGATTAGGCTGAGTGAAGATGTACTTGAGACTCTTGTGGTCAGTGAAGATGTCCACTTTTCTTCCCAATAAGAGATGTCTCCAAGTCAAAAGAGCATGCACAACTGCCGCCATCTCGAGGTTGTGAGTGGGGTATCTCTTCTCGTTGGGCTTCAACTGGCGAGAGGTATAAGCCACAACTTTCTTCTCTTGCATCAACGCTGCACCAAAACCTTGAAGAGAGGCATCACAGAAGACCTCGAACGGTTTGGATTCATCAGGAGGAGTCAGAACTGGAGCAGTGACTAATTTCTCTTTCAGGGTGTTGAAAGCGATGTCACATTCTGGAGACCAAACATACTTGACGTGATTCTGGAGAAGGTTGGAAAGCGGCTTCGCGATCTTTGAGAAGTTCTCAACGAACCTTAGACAATAGCTTGCGAGACCAAGGAAGCTACGGAGTTACTTCATGTTCTGAGGTGGTTCCGAATTCACAATTGCCGATACCTTCTCAGGATTCATAGCTATGCCCTTGGTAGAGATGATATTCCCAAGATAGAGAAACTCATCGAGCCAAAACTCGCACTTTGAAACTTGGCGTAGAACAGATGTTCTCTGAGCTTATCGAGCACCAAACGCAAGTGCTTGGCGTGATTTTCCTTGTTCTTGGAAAAGACCAAAATGTCATCGAGGTAGACCAAGACGAAGTCATTTGTGTAGGGATTGAAGATGAAGTTCATCATGTGAGAGAAATTCGGAGGAGCGTTGACGAGGCCAAAAGACATGACAGTGTATTCATATGAACCATAACTTGTTCTGAATGCTGTCTTGGGGATATCTTGCTCACGAATTCGAATCTGGTGATAGCCCATACGGAGATCAAGCTTGGAGAACACTTGAGCACCTTTGAGTTGTTCAAACAGCTCGTTGATGTTGGGAAGTGGGTACTTGTTCTTTATAGTCTTCTTGTTTAATGGACGGTAGTCAACACAAAGTCGGTCCGTTCCATCCTTCTTCTTCACAAAAAGAACTCCACAACCCCACGGAGAAGAACTAGGTCGGATGAGACCCATTCGCTCTTGTTCATCGAGTTGCTTCTTCAGCAAGATTTCGTGCCAGGCTCAAGATGGATGACAAATTCAACTTGCCGGTGCGGAGGCATTCCTGGAAGCTCTTCTGGAAAGACGTCTTGATATTTGCAAATGACTGGAATTTGTGAGATGGCCTCCATCTCATCCTTCTCATTGAGAGAAAACAGACAAATGGTATTATCCCGAGCGGCAAAGAGAATAACATCCTCAAACGAATGAGTCAATTGAATCTGCCTGGCTACACAATCAAGCTGAGCCTTGTGCTTAGAAAGCTAGTCCATTCCGAGAATAAGATCAATATCCGAGTTACCAAGGACCATTGGAGAAGAAAGAAACTTGTAATCGCCCAACGTGATAGTAACATCTGGAACCTCCAAACTTGCACTCAAAAGTTTGCCAGGAGAAACAATATCCATTTGTTTGCCCCAATGAGAAGAAACAAATTCATTCTTGGAAAAAATGGCTTTGACATGAAACAATGCGATGCACCAGTGTCAAAAAGTACTTTTGCAGGAACATCGTTAACAGGAAGGTTACCCATGATGACATCTGACGATTCCTCTGTCTGAGCTGCATTCATCAAGTTGACCTTGGCGTGCTTGGGGTTATGCTTGACCACAACTCTACTTGATGATCTCACAGGAGGAGGAGATGGGAGACGCCTCTGATTGAAACATTTGTTGGCATAGTGACCCTTCTGTTGGCACTTGTTGCACGTGACCTCCGAAAGCGGACGGTGATACGGAGCACTTGATTTTGGAGCTTGAGACGAAGTCTTGTTCTGAAAGCCAGGGTTGGGTGGGTGGGAAGATCCACTGCCACCTTTGCTCTTCTGCTGATAAGGCTGATGGAACGGAGGAGGAGGAAGCCAATACTTTTGTTGCTTTGCCACTTGAGTTGAGGAAGAAGGAGTAGCATCTCTGACTTGCTTCTTGGAAGCATCGCACTTCAGTTGAGCAGTCTCTTGCTTCATTGCCATGTTGTAAAACTCATCGTACCTCTTGGGCTCAAAGAGGACGAGAGCTAGCTGGATTTCTTCTCTGAGACCGCCCCTGAACTGGTAAATCCTGCTCTTCTCGTCAGGGACGTCTTGCTTAGCAAAACGGGCGAGCTTCTGAAACATTCTGTTGTACTCGTAAACAGACATAGTGCCTTGCTTTAGGTTGCGGAATTCCTCACGCTTGGTCTCAACCATGCTCTGAGGAATATGATGAGCATTGAAGTCTTGACGGAATTCATCCTAGATAATCAGACGGCCTCCTCTGGAATCTTTGTATTGCTGGAACCATTCTGCATTTTGGTCTTTGAGTTGGAAGGAGGCGAACTTGACAAAGTCCTCAGGCCTGACATTACTGCACTCAAAATGCTTGCATATGTCCACGAGCCAATCATCAGCGTCTGTTGCCTCAACACAATTGCTGAAAGGTCTTTGGCTGGTTAGCAAGGAACTGGTTGAGTGTAGCAAACTGATTCTGATTGTTGCCATGCCCCTGGTTCCCTTGGTTGCGCTCTTGAAGAAGTTGCATGATCAGCTGCGTGTTTGCATTGGTAGCGGCCATCACAGCTTGCCATGCCTCCGGAGGTGGAGGTGGTGGTGGCGGATCAGGATTCAAAGTCGTGCGCGTTGGAGGAGCCATCCTGAAGAGGTTGACATCCATTAGCACATTGACAGACAATTATTGAAGCTGAATCAAACGGGTTGAAATTGCAACATATAGTCTTCACATCCGAATAAAATGAACGAATGCATTCCAATTGAAATGGTCACATATCCATAAATTGAGAAGCCACTTAGAATTGAGGTAGAAGAATAAAAACAACAAGGTACGGACAAGAACAAATACTTGGTGAGGATTACCCAATCCCAAACCAAATATCCGTGGAAGAAGAACTAGAGCTACAAGAATTCCCACCTATGAAACTCCCAAACCTTTCCGGTTATGCAATCAAGTGTTGGGGATACAAGGGAAGCATAATATCTCACCAAATCTAGCAAATCTTACATCCAGCTGTATCCATCCTTCAACACATAACCGAGAAACCTTCGGAAATCATTTACCTCAACCTTCGAAAAGCATTCGTTATACAAGTTATGGCAATACTCGCGAACTCCCGCCCCAGTACTGGGTGGCGTCGAGGTTATCTCACCAACAACTGCATAAAAGAGATTTTCGATGTTGGCGAAACTCAGGTATTCCAGAATCTCAACGATAAAATTGTGACGACAACACCTCGGAGCTCAACTCCCCGGGACACTGCCACAACCCCTAAATGACAGTAGGCACCAAGAACAATGTTCTCATCACAAATCGATCGGAAGGATTCCAAGATACCCGCGTGATCCTAAATTTTTTTAGTGAAATTTGAGAAGAGAAGAGTCAAAACTCTACGTCAGGATGCCTTACCAAAGCGATGAAGGGACTGGGGAGTAAAAAGAATTCCTAAACTCTCTGTTATATAATTCCTAAATGACTCAAAACATTTTTCTAGACTCAACAACGCCAACGATTCAATCAAGCAGGGGGGCTCCTAAGGTCGGAGAAGGCTCGGATTACCAACTTGTAACGCCCTCGATGCGGCTATATCTTCTATGTGTCAAAGCACTTAGAGGCATAACCGCATTGAAAGCAATGTCGCAAGTAAGGTAATCTTCACAACAACCCATGTAAATAGATAAAAGGGGAAAGGATACATAGTTGGCTTACACTTGCCACATCACACAAATACATGAATAACATTACAATCATCCAATACACTCATGGTCTGACTATGGTACCAAAATAAAGATCAACTCCACATGTGACACGGTCCCCGATCACCCCAACTGGGCACCACTACTGATCATCTGGGAAAGACACATAGTAACGGCGAGAGTCTTCATCGAACTCCCACTTGAGCTCAAGGGCATCGTCTAGAACGGTATCATCTGTCCCTGCATCTGGTTTGGAAGTGATATGTGAGTCACGGGGACCCAGCAATCTCGCACCCTCGTGATCAAGACTATTTAAGCTTATAGGTAAGACAAGGTATGATCTGGACCTGCAGCAAGTGACTAGCATATATGGTGGCTAACATATTCGCAAAAGAGAGCGAGAAGAGAAGGCAAAGCATGGACGAAGAACTATGATCAAGAAGTGATCCTAGAACAACCTACATCAGGCATTACTCCAACACCGTGTTCACTTCCCAGACTCCGCCGAGAAGAGACCATCACGGTTATACACGCGGTTGATTCATTTTAATTAAGTTAAGTTTCATGTTATCTACAACTGGACATTAACAAGTTCCCATCTGCCCATAACCGCGGGCACGGCTTTCGAAGTTCAAATCCCTGCAGGGGTGTCCCAACTTAGCCCATCACAAGCTCTCACAGTGAACGAAGGATATTCCTTCTCCCGAGACATTTTGATCAGGCTCGGCATCCCGGTTACAAGACATCCTCGACAATGCTATAACAAGTCCAGCAACACCGCCTGAATGTGCCGACAAATCTCGATAGGAGCTGCACATATCTCCTTCTCAGGGCACACTCAGATAGGTCAAGCTACGAGTAAAACCATCCCTCGAGTTTCCCTGAGGTGGCCCCGCAGGCTGCCCAGTTCGGACCAACACTCAGAGGAGCACTGACCCAGGAGGGTTTAAATAAGATGACCCTTGGGCTCCGGAAACCCAAGGGAAAAAAGAGGCTAGGTGGCAAATGGTAAATCCAAGGTTGGGCATTGCTGGAGGAGTTTTATTCAAGGAGAACTATCAAGGGGTTCCCATTATAACCCTACTGCGTAAGGAACGCAAAATCCGGGAACATAACACCGATATGACGGAAACTAGGGCGGCAAGAGTGGAACAAAACACTAGGCAAAAGGCCGAGCCTTCCACCCTTCACCAAGTAGATAGGTGCATTAAGATAAACAAGATAATATGGTGATATCCCAACAATAAACAATGTTCCAACAAGGAACGATCTCCAATCTTCACCTGCAACTAGCAACGCCATAAGAGGGGCTGAGCAAAGCGGTAACATAGCCAATCAACGGTTTGCTAGGACATGGTGGGTTAGAGGTTTGACATGGCAATTTGGGAGGTAGGATAAGCAAGTGGTAGGTATCGTAGCATAGGCATAGAAAAAGAGCGAGCATATAGCAAGCAAAGATAGAAGTGATTTCGAGGGTATGGTCATCTTGCCTGCAAAATTGTCAGAGTTGACTTGATCCTCGTAAGTGAACTCAACGGGATCCTCGTTCACGAACTCGTCTCCCGGCTCTACCCAAACAAGAAAAACAAGCAAAAGGAACACAATCAACCATTTTCAATGCTCAAACAATATGATGCAAGCATGGTATGCTATGCGGGATGCGGTATGCGATGCATCCAGTGATTGAACCTGCCTCAACACGGAAATCCAAGAGTTCCACTGGAACGGTGAGGTGATTTCGGTTGAAATCGATATAAAGATCACCGGAATCGGGTGCACGGATTGGAAATGGCAAGCGAAACAAATATGGCACCGGTCTGCGATAATCAGCAAGTGACCAACTAAATGCATCAAGATAAATATGCTACATCACTCAAACATGACAACAAGATACATGTCAGGGATCCACTCATGAAGCTTGACAAAAGATGAACACTGAGCTACGGCTAAGTCATCCATTAACAGGTTCAAACAAGCATGGCAAAAGTGCAAATGACAACAGGTTTCAGACTTAGTGAAATTAACACAAGTCTGGAATTTATCATCAGGAAGCACACTTTAGAGCATGAAAACTACATGCTACAGGAACTTAATATGGCAAATAAAGGCATGACATGAAGCTACCAAAAGTACTTAACAAAATTCCCTTAGTGACCTTGAGCCAAAAGGGATCAGAGAATACAATTGCAAGCATGTGAACATGGCAAAAACATAAACAGATTTTAGACTTTGTGAAAAACTGGAGCATGCAAATCAGTTAACGAGTAGGCATGTTTACGAGCTCGATGCACTCACTACAGAGCATGGCATGACAAACTAAGCATACACCCATCAAGAAGACATGGCATATAAGCTAGACATGGCAAGAACAACAACATAGCATGCACGGATCAATAGCAACATCCTCGGCAAAATCGCTAAACAGGTTAACAATCTGCCAGGATCAACGATATAGCAAAATTAGAGCTTGATTGACTCAAGCTAGGGTGCTTCATAATTGCAAACAAAGCCATGGATGGATATACCACCACAATGTTAACAAAACATCCTTACTGATCATCCTCAAAAGAGGCACGGATCAGTAGGAAACAACATGAACATATGGCATAACGACAAAAAACAGAACAAGGACTGTGAAATTCTAAGTCCCTGAAATCAGCATTACCGATTACACTAATTTGCAAGATTGTGCTAGTCACCAGAAATATCAAAAAAATACATGGCAAGCACCTCTGTAAAGATGGCATGGCATTTAACAAAACACATGTAGAGCTTAGGATCATATCATGCACACATTAATCATGGCAAAAATGACAAATAGCTATTTGATGAAACAGATTTGACAAATTCACCACATAGCCCTCTTCCAACAGCATTTTGGGCATCAAGCTGAGCTCAAATGAAAATGATGCAATGAGATGAAATGAGGTACTTGTCGAAGCGAACTTTTTGATATGCTACACGCACAAAACGGATCTACGATGAGAGAGTTACGACATGATGAAAATTGCCAAAAATTAGGGTTTCGGGGAATAAAAAGTCAACCGTCTAGAATAGATCTCAGATCCAGCATGCGGCTCGAGGTTCGTCGGGAAGAAGAGGTCGCCGGAGTACTGTTTGCCAGGAATGGAGGGGAGCTCGCCGAAACGGCTTGCCGGCCGGAGAGGGAAGCGGCGGAGGACAGCGGGCTTCGGTTGGCGGCGGGGCGGCGCCGACTTCGGTTGG
>NC_057806.1:162070742-162072274 GCF_018294505.1 Triticum aestivum
GGGCGTCGTCAGGAGGCGGACGGGTGGCGGGGAGATCCGACGGGCTGCGGGGGCTCGTAGCGGGCCGAGCGGGCCGGCATGGCTGCGGTTGGTGGTGTGCCACATGGCGGCCCCCGGTTGGCTGCGGGCGGCGGCAGAGATGTGTCCGGCGCGGACCGGACACGTCCGGCGCGCGGAAGGATAAAGGACTAGGGTTAGGGGTGGAATGACCCGAAAATTTCGGGGAAGATGCTATTTTATAGGTAGGAGGAGCTAGGAGGCTCCAAATTGAGCACGGTTTTCGGCCATGCGATCGTGATCGATCGCTCCATATGATGGAATGGTTTTTGGTGGGTTTTGGGCCAAATTGGAAGGGTGTTGGGCTGCAACACGAACGAGGCCTTTTCGTCCCTCGGTTAACCGTTGGAGTATCAAACGAATTCCAAATGGCGTGAAACTTGACAGGCGGTCTACCGGTAGTGAACCAAGGCCGCATGTAACATCCTCGATGCGACTATATCTCCCACGTGTCGAGGCATGGCTTAGAGTCCTAATTGCATTGAAGGCATATGTCGCAAGTTAGGCAATCATCACAACATCCCATGTAATATAGATAATAAAAGGGGAGATAACATAGTTGGCTTACACTCGCCATGTCAATCAAGTACATAAATAACATTACATCATCCAAACACTCATGGCCCGACTATGGCGCCAAAATAAAAGATAACCCAACATGCGACATGGTCCCGATCACCCGAACTGGGCACCACAACTGATCATCAGGTAAAGACACATAGTATTGTTGAGAGTCCTCGTCGAACTCCCACTTGAGCTCAAGCGCGTCACCTGGAGCGGAATCATCAGGCCCTGCATCTGGATTTAATAGTAATCTGTGAGCCACAGGGACTCAGCAATCTCGCACCCTCGCGATCAAGAATATTAAAGCTTATAGGTAAGGCAAGGTAAATATGTGTGGAGCTACAGCAAGCGACTAGCATATATGGTGGCTATCTTGTTCGCAAAAGAGAGCGAGAAGAGGAGGCAAAGCACGAACGCATAACTAAAGAGGGCAACCTGCGGCAAGCAATACTCCAACACCGTGTCCACTTCGCGGACTCCGCCGAGAAGAGGCCATCACGGTAACTCACACTGTTGATTCATTTTAATTAAGTTAAGGTTCAAGTTATCTACAACCAAACATTAACAAATTCCCATCTGCCCATAACCGAGAGCACGACTTTCAAAAATTCAAATCCCTGCAGGGGAGTCCCAACTTAGCCCATGACAAGCTCTCACGGTCAACGAAGGAATAGACCTCCTCCCGAGACGTTCCGATCATACTCAGTACCTCGGTTCTTCAAGACACTTTGACATGTTAAAACAAGACCAGCAACACCGCCCGAATGTGCCGACAAATCCCGATAGGAGCTGCACATATCTCATTCTCAGGGCACACTCAGATGAGCTCTCCATACAACTAAAACCAAACCTCGAGTTTCCCCAAGGGGGCGCAGCACAGGACTCTAGTTCGGACCAACACTTAGAGGAGC